>NW_020230045.1:185000-217500 GCF_003227715.2 Harpegnathos saltator | reverse complement strand
CTCTCTCTCTCTACCTGGTCTAATATTGAATTGAATTTTATTCCTTCAACGACGGAAAATCAAATGGTCAGCCCTGCTAGAAGGCGAAAGAACGGAGAGAGTATTCGTGTTTTACTCGTCGCACATAACGAAGCATGCTATTTACAGGGGAAAAAAGAGACGATCAAAAATGCAGATCCATTGCGCTTTTTCGTGGCGACTTGCGGTCGTACGATCGATAAGATCAATTTTACCCTGGTGACACGCGAGAATAAAAGAAGAAAAAGGAGAAAAAAACAAGCTGAGAAGGACGTTTATGTAAACGTGCTATTTCTTGAAACAGAAGGACGTGGACGCGCCACAGAAACAGCAAACATGCCCTCGATCGGCTAATGTCGCTACTTTTTCCAACACGTTCATCGACGCGAATCAAACGACGTAACCGACGGTGTTGCCTTAAACGTTTAATCAAACTGTAAACGGCGAACGACCTCCCGATGAGATCGCGTCACCGACGTGAATGCGAAACTCTCCCACAACGCGCGCCAGGGAAAGCTGAATTTCACGCGACAGCGAAAAGCTATTTTTACGAGCGACGCGAATTTTTCCAACTCGCGGCCGACGACGGCGGTCGTGATTCCGTTCGCCTGTCCATTCCCGTCCGAGAGCTCCGGCTGATGCTTATCAAATTTTATCGGCCACCATTTCTATAACAGCGGAGAAGCATCGATGGCGCGCGACTTTTATTCGACTTATTTCGTTCGCTTTCGCGAAAAGCGGAACACTGCACGAGAGTGCGTGCGCACGATTGCACTTCTCGATCATTATCGTTTGTCGATGGGATATTGCTGTGTCGCGGCCAGGCGGAGCTGTCTATGAAGAAACGTACTGTCTCTACGTACAGACCGTAATGTAGACGCGCTTCTCGCACACGCAAAGAGAAGCGAGCAAATGAAATTTCTACATAATATCGAGCAAAATGTGTGGGTCTCTGCGAATACCGAATGACGATTTTGCTATACGTACCTGTAAATGGATATTAGTGCGCATAAAATATACCGATACATTTCCACGGATCTACGTATCCAAGTTTTCTCTTCCATTATTCGCGAATACATTACATCCAACACCGCGGGAAGAGAGACTATTCACAGGTCACAAGTGAATGACCGAAAAATGCGTGTAAAGAAAAAATTTCTCGTTTCCCTTTTTTTTATCGTCGCCTAGTGAAAATTCCTTAAATCGCGCTCTCCGAACAAATTGACGAGAGAGGGAGAGAGAGAGAGAGAGAGAGAGAGAGAGAGAGAGAGAGAGAGAGAGAGAGAGAGAGAGAGGAGAGAGAGAGAGAGAGAGAGAGAGAGAGAGGAGAGAGAGAGAGAGAGAGGGAGAGAGGGGGGAGAGGGGGGAGAGAGAGAGAGAGAGAGAGAGAGAGAGAGAGACAGAGAGCGAAAGAGTTTGTCGAGCTGCGAGGCGAGTAAAGAACAAGGGACGAAAGGAACGAGAAAGAAAACGAGGGGACGCAGGGAATGGGCCCGGCGGGAGAGGGGGGCTTCGGCATGGGCATGCACGATGCACGTAGCGAGATAACTGGTTTCGCGGAGCCTGCTATCATGGCACTCTAATTACCAGCCATTACACCCGGCGAACCCCTCTGAATTGTTGCGTTCTCTACCTACACTCGTACTAACCGCTCGACCACCGAGACCGGTGTGCCCCGACCACAGCTTTAAATGCGGAATTAATATACCGGCCGGCACTCATTTTGCGCGCCGGCGTTGTTGTTACGCGTGGTTTTCCTCCCCGCAGCGGCGGCCGCCGCCGTCGTCGTCGCCGTCGCCGTCGTCGTCGCCGTCGCCATCGCTGCCGACCTCCTCGTCATCCTCGTCGTCTTTCCCGACGACGTTCAGCACGAGAGAACGACGAGGATGTGTATTACGGCAGAATCTGGATATAGACTGCAAAAAAGTGCCGTGCGCGCAAAAAGCGAACCGCAACCGCCACCGCCACCGCCACTTTCGTCCTTAAATCGACCAACAACGGAGATCCGCGCAAGTTTCAAGTCGCGTTCGCTTCGCCGTCTAAGAAAAGGGATACGAGAGGTGCGAGTGTGTACGGAAACTCAAGACACTAAGGTGCACAAACGCATATATGACCGCGATATGCACACACCGGGCTATACGATGGTCTCCTAGAATTACCAATTAAACGCTGAAGGTACATTTTTCAGTCGTATGAAGGAAACCGCGGCGAGTGTGTTTGCATCAAACGTGTTTCTGAGTCCTACAACCGTAATATTCCTCCTTAAAAGATGCCGAAGGTGCGCGGCAAATGCCTTTTCTAACTCGGAGGAGAAAGAAAGAGAAAGAGAGAGAGAGAGAGAGAGAGAGAGAGAGAGAGAGAGAGAGACAAAAAGGGAGAGAAGCAGGAGGAGGGAAAGAGAAAAAAAATTCGACGTAAGTAAACGAATAAATTTCATAGAAATAACTCTCTTTTTGCCTCGCGCTTTTTACACTTTTTTACATTTTATCTTTATCCACCCTTTTAACGTCATCGCGAGCTCGTTGCGAAAATTCTCCGTCTCGTTCTCTCGCTTAATACGACAATTCTCGTAGCTCGTTAGCAATGTTAAGAATTAACTCCCTCACTCATTTATTTATGCGCGTTCCTTAATTAACATCTCCCATCCCCGCTTTTAATTAACATCTATTTATACCCGCGGGACGCATGTTTAATTCGTAAAGACGATTATCCGAGAAGAACTTCTGACGGTGTCGGCGGCCATAAATATCGGCGCGGCGATTTATATAACAGTCATCGGTTTAAACAATAAAACGCTCGCGCGTCCACGCCAATATCGATATGACAACAACACTAACCGCACGCAGGAACAAGCTGTAACCGAAAAAACACGCAGTTCGCCATACAAACGACCATCTATAACGAACAACGCCGTGCATCCGCACGGCGGGATGGCCGCTGCGATGCATAACTGTGGGCTCAATTAAAAGCCGAGTTATACCGTACGTTTCGAAATTTTCACCATTGCTTTCGCTTACCAACGCCTTCACCGAGCTGAAAACTGCCGTTTCAACGGCATACAAACTGCACTCTATTTTAATAACTGATGATATATTCTTTATCCTCTACATATATATATATCATCGGTCTCTCATAATTCCAATAACAGAATTTATCTCACTGGGCATACAATTCGCAACGATAAGCAAGATCTGTGTGGCCGCGCTCAAGTTAAAAATTATTTACCAACGATGAAAGATCGTTTATTCGGCCGGAGAATAAAGTTACCGATAAGACGGACTTTATCATACAGCGCACCTCACCCGAGTCTACGAGACGCGGCGCGTCTCGCCAGTTTCAGCCGAGAGAACGAAGAGCGTTTTGAAAAATTGCAGTATTAAGGCGGACCTTAGGGTTCTTATCTAAGTTATTGTTCAGGTCTGCTGACGGAGTTGGAAGGCGACGCGCTGCGAGCACATGTACACGCGTATCCGCACGAATACACAAGTTCGGAAGGTCCGAAGGAACTCCCGCGCGCCTCTCCCATCCAGCCTGGAGAACGCCATCTTCGCGCCACGGGGATCCATTCTACTCGGCTTATCAATGGCTTATGACGCGCATTAAAGGATTGGAAATGCCGAGGATTGTCAACGAGCGGCAATCCTCGCTCCTTCCCGCCGTTCCTTTCCCCGAGCTCCTTTCAGCGTCCATTAGCCAAATAGTCCGCACGAATTTTGCACGCGTCGTCCTTGAGGAGTCCTTTCTCGAGCAGCGTCGTGAACGGAAGGATATACAAGGAGGCGTGCGAGCCGAGAGACCCGACCGAGAGAGGAGGCAGTCGCAATTTTTAACGTCGTATCGCACCGATAAAACCCGATTCGCGATACCGTCGACGAGTCGACGGATGCAAATGCCCGAGGAATGCACGCAGGAACGATTCGTGCCGATCGTGATCGCGAGTGACGGTCTTAACGCTGTTGACGAAACGGCAGATTTCGCGGAATCGTTCGGCGAAAGCAGCAGCATATATCGGGCTACGAACGCACGCACGCATGCGCGCGCACGCACAAAGCTGCCAAAGAAGACGAACGAATCCAGCCTGACCGTGGGAATAGCCGAAGCGCAAAACTGTTGGAGCGAAAAAAAAAAGAGGAACACATTTTTCGCTATCCACCGAACCTTTCCGCTCTGACCCTTGCGCGACCGGTGCGCGCTGCTTGTCTCTACGACCGCCTCGCGCGCGGTTACAAAACGACCACGAGTCGATAGAAAAGCGAAGCCCCGTCACGTACTCGGAGCCGCAATCGCGCGACGGGATAACAAGACGGTTGTTGCTCCTCGAAGATTCACCGACTCGACGTCTCGATGCCTCGCGGCGTCCGTGTAAATAGTTGCAAAATCATCGATAAATGATTTAACGGAACGAGAGAGAGTGATCCCCCGGCAGACGTAATTGCGCAACGAGCGACTACCATTCGGATAAGCATCGAGCGAGTCCGTATGCACCGCGAGTCGCATCCACGCCGAGAGAGGAGAGCTCCTCGTTCGCGCGCGGACGAGCAGCTCTCTCACGACTTCTCGCGCGCGCGCGCGCGACCGCCCGGTGGATTGTTTCGCTTATGAGAAACGCGCGGCCGTGTTATCCGGCGAATCTAACACCGGTATGCATTAGGTAACGACACACACACACATATATATATATATATCCCCTCCCCCGGTCGCTGTACGAAAACGTAGATCGAATGCAACCGAATGGAAACGGAGCCCCCCTCCCCCGCGCAGCCACTGAATTAATAGCGCTCGGATAATGCGACTGTAGCGTTAACCTTTTCGCGAGATACCTTCAAGCAGCGATTGCCGTTGTTAACGGCGATTCGATCAAAGGCGAAGGCAAGGAGGCATTCGTTTTTAAAGCGAATTTTAAAGCGACCTTTATCCCCCCCATGCTCCACGCTACACGTAAAAAAACTGCGGTTGGGAGACTAGTTTTCCAGCATTAATTTATATTAGCCGCCGATAAAGAAAATGCGTGGAAAAAAAAAAACCTACGTGAAAGCGATGAAGGGTACGCACAGATAGGCAATTGTTGTTAATAACAAATGTTTTTTTTTTTAATTATATATATATATATATAATTCCGTTAATTTCGTTAAGTCCCGGAAGTTAATCGCTTTTCCTTTATTTACGAAATTAACGTTTCGTACATTTTTCTTTTCGCATTTGTGTAACGATGCTTGGATTTTTTAGTTTATGCGGTGGGCCGTCGTTTGTACAAAATAACAATTACTCTGACGTGTTCCGTGCCCGTCGTTGCCGCCCGACAAGAGTACCGAAACACCGAAGATACGTAATATAGACACTTTTCGGCGCAATTTTATTTTCGACCCATCCTGGACGCGGGACAACAACCCATCGCAATCGGTTTTCGTCCGCGAGAGGAAGGGCTTCGATCGGCCGAGAATAAAAAGGGGCGCCTTCCTCTCCAACCTACCTCGTCCACACCCTCGCCGTACTTATCGCGGACGCAGCACTTTTAACGTTCGGCCATTTCGTCACGAGAAGAAGGAAGAGGCGGGACGTGAACAATCGCGGGCGAGTCGAGACGAACATTTGCGGCCTGTCCGAGTCCATAAAGGCATCGAAATGGATCCAGTCTGAGAGGACATTACAACGGTCGTTCAGAGACGGCCGATTGTCGTCCATCGAGTTTCTCACGTCGATATATCGACGACGAAAGACATCGAGCGCGGGGAAGACGAGCGCGAGAGTAAAATAACCGCGTGGCCCTTTAACCCTTTCGAAACTCCGGGGACAATGTGTCCTGGAGAACCTGCCTCACTAGGGGATTACACTTATGTTTCCCCCTCCTTCTCTTCTCAGTCAGATAAAACAGCATTCGGACGTGTGTTTCGCGCTTGTACGCCCGTCTTTTGGAAAAAAAGCAAGGAAATGAAAATTGTCACGTTCGAAAGTCGACATGTTACGAATTTATCAAACGAAACAACAGATGTGAAACTGCGGTTTTTTGACTGATGAAAGTGCCGTCGCGGAAAAATGCAACAAATCTGTCTTGGTGATTAATTACCGTAGAAATGGAAACAAGCCAAGTAAGATAGAAATGGATTTCAGCAAAAAGAGAGTGTCGCGCGCGGACGGTATAAATGATGCGATTGGCAGGTGTGAAGGAAGGGCGAGAGGAGGAGCGAGAAAGAAAGAGAGTTATCCAAGTGTTCACGGCGATTTAATCGGCGATTTTATGTACTTTTGCCACGGATCCTTAAATGGTTGGCGCGAGACCTTCCCCGGGGAAATCGATACATACGGTATCGCGCGCGCACGCGCGCGGCAGGAATGCGCTACGCCGCGGGGATTAAATATTTCATGACAACGCGGAGTGAAAGGCGACTGTCGCCTGAGATGAATTCCCAGAGTCTTCGCGGGCGCAGGAGGTCCCGGTAAATCACGATACGGCGGATCATTTGGAGTGACTCGACTCCTCCGGCTCAACCTGATAACCGCTGCCCACGTATCACTTTGTGCGCGCACGCTCGTCGACGTTATATTCTTCCGATAAATGAAGCATATCCGATTACCTACGGCACATACGACGACGTTGACCGAGCTATGCTTTAACTCAGGCTAATTTAAAGACACCGAGATGGGCGGCGCGAAAGAGAAGGAGCAGGAAGAGGCGTCATATTTCGGAATCGGACGACGCGCGGCCTGTATAATTAACGTTCACGCAGGCATCGCGAATTATATGTAATCTCAAAGCGCTGTATGCCTTGAGAGCGCATCGAGAGGGCAACGACTCGCGCGGCAGTAAGTTTGAGCGCGAGAGAGAGCTTAACGGAAAGTTACGTATGGAGAGGTACGTTTAATCGGGACCGGACGGCCCTCGGATGACGCAAAAACCGGGCAATCGCGAACTTGCGCAAAGTTGTGAGTACACCCAAGTTAGATAGGAAACATCCGTAACCCCAACTTTAATTTGGCGCAAGCACAGGAGGCGGCCGGCCCCCCCGCCCCGGCGCCAACAAAACGCGTTACCGCTATCGGCCGCGGCGGTACATTCGGTTGCACACGGCATACCGAAGTGTCAGGAAGCGAAAGTAGATACTCCCGCCGCCCGAGCGCTGAGTACAATTTCACGCACAACCCCTTCATCATTTACAAGGCGTGTCTAAGAAAATCTAACACGAGACGGGGTATTCCTATTCTCGGGCGATGGGAAGGTATTTGAAGCTCGATCGCTAAATTTAAAGTCGCGTCGTTTTAGGGAAAAGCCCTCGACGTGATATCGACGTGAACGCGCGTTACACGCGAAGAATATAGAATCAAGCTGTCAAGTTGGATAAAAGAAACTTGGATAAAAACTTTTCTCGAACAATGAAAATAACCGTGTGATAAACACCTTTATTGTGTACGATATTATTAAAGATATCCTTGTTAGGAGGATCATCAGCCACATACGTTCGCTGCTTGATAACAATTTCCCGATTCTAATAACGTTTATCATCCTCCAAGTACTGAAACTCGTATCGGATGAATAAAATTCCGCGACGCGAATAGCCCTGGTTGACGCGGGTCCAGAATAAAAACGCAAATCCGCGTTGCATCTGCGCTGCATCGAATCCGCGGACGAGAGCCAGAAGGGCTATGAAAAAGGAGAAGATGCTGACGTGTCGGAGTGATTGAGAAACGAGGGAAAAATGGATTGGAAATAAAACGACGGAAAAAGTGCGAAGAGGTCGCGGTCGGGCGACGCGCCGCAGAATAGCGGATTCTGAGAACGGAAGGCACGTAAATCGAAGCGTTTCGGAATATCATGTCTCTGTCTCTGTCTCTCTCTCTCTCTCTCTCTCTCTCTCTCTCTCTCTCTCTCTCTCTCTCTCTCTCTCTCTCTCTTTCTCACGACGTCCTCGCCTGTAATTAGCATTATTATCTCGAAGTTACTGTTGGCGAGAAAACGAGAAAGAGAGAAGCCGTGTCGGGGCCGAGTCTGTGTGACTAAACGTCGAGAAAAAGAAGCGACTTTAATCGCACCTTGGCCGAATCCTCGCGCGAATGCGTGTATCGGTAACCGATATTTCACAATCCGACCGAACATCGCGCGTCGATTCGATTCAATTTCATTCCGGATAAAACAATTTTCGTCAACGATTGACCGACTCATCGTGTGCTGAAAGATCGACGCGATAGGGACACGATTCGCTTTCTTCCTGAAGTACCTAACCTGGCGCTAACGTGGCGATATCGTGTCGTTCGCGAATTTCAACGTGAATGTCAACGTGAACGCCTCTCGAAATGATACGCTGGGATTCATCACTGTGTTACTCTTTCATCTATCCAACAAGATACGTATCTAGCTGACCGATATTTCTGCGTTTCTCCACGGCTGCAGCCTGTTTATCATTATTTGTATTTCGTCCGACGGCGTGTTCTTTTCGCGCTCTTCGCTCTCCCATCTTTTCCCGCGAATATAATTTAACCGGCGCAGATTAACCGGGCATTACTAAAAGTCGTCGTGTCGCGACTGTAAACGAAACGGAAAATTGGTACGGGCTTCTGCAAGCGGAAGTCGGTCTCCGCTCATTAGTGTGTTGTCTTTGTGCCGCCGGCGTGAATAACAAGTTCGAATTAACCGGACGTTACGAGGAGGAGAAAACGAAGGAGGAGAACGAGGAACGGATCTTACGCAAACGAAGCATAGGACGACGACTACCACGACAAAGAAGAAGAAGAAGAAGAAGAAGAAGAAGAAGCAGCGGCAGAAGCAGGAGAAGAAGAAGAAGAAGAAGCAGCGGCAGAAGAAGAAGAAGAAGAAGAAGAAGAGAAGGACGACGAGAAGAAGAAGAGACAGGAAACGCGACGAAACGAACAACAGCACGATTTGATGGACAGCGCCGTCCGAGAGGCGCTGTCCATATTTTTCGCGCGCTTTGAATCCGTCGGGCGAGATTCAAAGGGCGGGTTAACGCTAAAAAATATGGCAACGGAGAGCCGACGCGAATGGAAACAATCGCGTGATGCGCGCGAAACTGTGGCAGCCAGATATACTTCGTTCCTGGAACGCGAGCGCCGTGTAAATGGAAATTAACTCTTGCTTTTTTCTCTCTCGCTTTCACTCCCCTTCTCTCTCACTCTTTCCCGCTGTATCGCATGACGCCGGATACGATATTTCGCCCGCGTCTTAATCCACCGCAGCACCGTTAAACACAGAAGATTACGTCGCGGCGGATACCCCGCGAACACACGATACACAGTGGGGCCGCGAATGTGGAACGGCCGATTCGTTGTGAGACTCGCGACTCGTAAAACTATTCGATTCGTTACGTATGCGCGCCCTCACGCTCTCTTTATTAACCCATCAAGGCCCATGCTTAAACCAGTAGTTGATGCTTCAAATTAGTTGAAAAGAAATTTGAAGCACCAATAATCATTGCTAAGACCCATGCCAGAAACCCAATAGTTACTTTTTTCATATCTCTACTGGTCTAGGCATAGGCGGGAGCGAATATATCCATATAGAGATTGTTTGCAATTCTTTAACAACAAATGAAGCAGAAAATCGAAAATGTAACACATGTTTCTTTAGTGATTTTTCCCGTAGAATTGATTGACGTGGTTAGTTTATCAGAAAAGTTAATTTTTCTTAATTTGTTTACAATTTGTTTAAAAAAATTTTTGTTCAACCAATTTGAAACACCAATAATCATTGCTATGACCCATGCCAGAAACCCAATAGTTACTTTTTTCATATCTCTACTGGTTTAATCATGGGCCTTAATGGGTTAACGCTTAACAGCGGAGCACACGTCCGATCTCTTGAGCTTTTGAACCACTCACAAGTAACCACTCCACAGAGAGAGAGAGAGGAACAATCGCTGGAAGTAGCGCGGCAATCAACGAAGCAAACGCCTTTTAGTGGGAGGAGACACAATTTCTGGTTCTTACGAGCTACAAGACCATTCCATTCCAGAAACCAGAAATTGTGTTTCCTACGACCAAAATGTGGAAGAAGAAACAAAGACGCGCAACACACACAGCCTGTCAAAGGCGTCAGTTACTTCTCTTCATCGTTCTCTAGCGACTAATTCAAATTTCTCGTCTCTATTTTCGCCGAGAAACGGGGTGACGATAATCATAATGCAACGCCGGCAAAAATGTCGCGTGATGCCGCTCTACATTCCTAAAAGCCGACTTCTCATGCTCGACTACCGTCTCCTCTTTTCCCTCCATTTTCATTATTCTTATTCCCGAAGGTAGCACCTGCTGAGATTTCATTCTCTCTCTAGCTACTCGCGACAAATATATAGAGGCTCTACTAATAAACGTAGCCCGTTTATACCTGCCGAGTGTACTCGTTTGTTCTTGCCTTCTATCTGCTTCTCATTTTCTTTCTCTCTCTTCCTCGTCTCTCACTCATCTCTCCTCCTGATGTCCTTATTTCCGTTATTAGCTCTCGCTCGCTATAAGCTATGGTCCTTGTGAAACGAAGCTGTTAACAAGTCGATATGATATTCTAACTGAAGACGCGAGAGAGAGAGAGAGAGAGAGAGAGAGATTTTAGCCCTTTGAAGCATCGATTACGTTAATAATGCGAGAACAACGACGATGTAATCTCAAAGGAAAGTGAAGGGGGAGGGACTTGACGATTTATCGACAACGATCCAATTAGCGGATTCGTTGCGTATCGATATTATCGCGGTAGACAAATTCGCGGGAAATCGGAAAGCGGGTTTCATTTATTCGTATAAGCGCGCGCTCGAGTGCAAGTGAAAATCAGGTTTTGCGACGACCTGCAGGCGGCGCTTCGATTCGTTCCCGCTGCAAAATTTTTTTCCCGCGTCCGTAGAACGCAGTATCGTAACAATGTGTCGTTAATGCAACGGAGTAGTGTCGCGAGAGGAATAGCGTGCTTAAAAATTGCAGTCGCAGACGTTTACGACAACCCTCGGCCTTATGAGCCGAGTTGCAGTGAAATTGCGAGCACGACGACGCTCCGCCCGTCAACGGAAATTGTAAATAAGAGATTTTAATGTGACCACGACACGTAACTTGTTATCGTGTACAAACACTAAAGTGTAAACACTAAATATCGTTTCTCTCCCAACAAGTGAGAAAGAGAAGCTAATGGAAAAATACGTTGAGCTAATAAAATTCTTTGACACATTTTTTTGACATAAAATCAACATTTCAATCGCACGCTGGCGCATATTTCTGACGATCAATATTGCTTCGTAGTAGCAAAATTGATATTTATAAGAATTCCTAAGCCAAAACAAAGGTTTGACAAGATAAAGGAGGAGGGTCCCTAAGGTCTGTTTTCGGCACCCTTCAAAATTGGACCAAAATGGCTGGAATCACTTCCTTATACCCTTGGAAGTAATATTTAGCCAATTCCAGTCTAAACGGAAGTATTTAGAGTGTATACTTCAAGTATATATGGTGCATCAGCGCGCCCGTATCAAGCATTTCTTTGGAAAACTAAGCGTTAATGAGAAAAATGTTTCAGATAAAAGTTGTATGGTTTTAAGGGGGACATAAGATAGTGCCATTGGTTTGACCTTGGATAGTCATTTGAAGGTCACGTGAATGTCGATTTCAATATTTTATATAGAACCCCCTACTTTTACATATCTTGTAACTTATCTCGAGAGCTTTCCAAAACACTATCGTAGATCACGTAGAAACACTTATTACAAATACTCCTGAAAGAAATGACTGACGTATTTTCTGCCGCAAGGCTAAATACGAAGTTTTGAAAAGAACTGTTTTAAGAACTGTATGCACCTTTTTGAGCAACTACGATCCCTTAAGCTTTTAATTCAATAGACCAAGTTCTACTTATATCCATGGCCTTATATCGGACCCGATCTCACATCTTAACGTCGGAGATACACAAAATGCGTGTATGCGCGTACCCAGGGACCTTATTACGATAAAAATAAAACTAGTTCTTGTCAGAGCTGCTTCTCGAGATTTTCTTATTGCGCAAAAAGATATCTTGTTATTTTTGAGTTTTTCTTCTTTATTTTTTCTCCTTCTTTAGTTTTTAATCTTGCATAATTATTCAGGTTTGTTCTACAGTGAATTGCAATTTATAATTAGGCGTTTCCAATATGGCAGAAAATATTAAAATAATGTTCCTGCAAACGAAAAGGTGAGAGGCAAGGGGACTCACCTTAACCAAGCACCTCAAAAGGTGAGAGGCAAGGGGACTCACCTTAATCAAGCACCCTAAAAGATGAGAGGCAAGGGGACTCATTTTTTTAATCAAGCATCCCAAAAAGTGACAGGCAAGGGGACTCACGTAAATCCAACACCCCACTCTACGTGGCTTCTTAAAGGAAGGTTACGTTTACGATTTTACTGTTCACGTGTGGAGAATCAACAAGAATAAATAATATGATTTCAATCTCGGATCTCCTTAAGTAACGTTTCTACAAATCTCTGTAAGAAGCCTCATAACTCGCAAAGTACTTAATGAAATATGACTTAGTTATAAGTGTTTTGGAAAGCTCTTGAGTTAAGCTACAAGATATGTAAAAATAGGGGGTTCTATATAAAATATTGAAATCGACATTCACGTGACCTTCAAATGACTATCCAAGGTCAAACCAATGACACCATCTTATGTCCCCTTTGAAACCATACAACTTTTATTTGAAACATTTTTCTCAGAAACGCTTAGTTTTCCAAAGAAATGCTTGATACGGGCGCGCTGATGCACCATGTATACTTGAAGTATACACTCTAAATACTTCCGTTTAGGCTGGAATTGACTAAATATTACTTCCAAGGGTATAAGGAAGTGATTCCAGTCATTTTGGTCCAATTTTGAAGGGTGCCGAAAACAGGCCTCAGGGGCCCTTCTCCTTTGCAAGAGATTCTTCGAAAAACTCAGTTTGCCAAGTTCAATTTAGACACCGATTCAATTTAGTATCACCGATATCATACCGAAGAAAAGGCATACTAATATGTGAATGAAACGTTGATGGCCGCTAAGCACACGCTTTCGCAATTTCGACGTACACAAACCACGAGTAGACCCCACTTCTAAAGTTACCAAACATACCGAATGCGCATTCACAGGTAAAGAGAGACCACTGCGTGTCAGCAGTCGTATTTTCGCTCTAAATCGTTTCACCGATAATCGCGAGTATGACAAACAACTATTTCTATCAAATTCAATTATCTTATTAAAATGAGACCACAATTAAGTGCAATGTCACACTTTATTCAGCATAAAACAGACGCAGATAGATTTATATTTGGTAAAACAAGTTTTCCAAGACGGCTCGCTCTTTAAATCTCTAATTGCCCGTGTAGCCGTGTTTTACACCTTCACCTGCAAAGAGCACCTTGATCTGAAGCCATGCTCAAAGGGGCGGTGCAATTATACGCAATTATCGTACGAGGAAAACGCGCTAAAAGTTTCATCCTTCACGGGCAAGGATTAATTCAATTTTCGCGAAATTATTCTCTCGCATCTCCCACGGTATATCGAAGAACAATAATTGGCCGAGCCCGAGACGTCTTCGGGAACCACGAAGAAATAACGTGTAAAGCGCGCTTACATGTATGTATAAGATATCCACGTATTTTTCTCAATGCCGCGCGCGCTCTCGCGCTCAATGCAAGCGATTTCTATCGCTCGTAGAGTCGGCGCGAATGCAGCGCGCGATGCGAAAATCGCGCTTTCTCCGCGCACGATGCACCTAACCCGAGGTGTGAGATTTGCATCGGTGATTACGGATGATCGGTCTCTTCCGGGAAAACTCCACGAGCGACCCGCGCGGTCAAGTATCTTGCGACAATAAAAAATCAAAAATTACACGGCCAAGTTAAGAATATTCCAAAGGGAACGAACGGTACTCGGCAAATAGTTTTACAAGGATGAAAGGACCTGAAAACGCGCACGTGTGCGAAGCGGAAAGAAAAGAGAGAGAAGGTAGAATATAAGTAAGAGTATAATCACTATTTCTCAAGTTATTCATCTAACGATAATCTCTTTCTGTCCAATTACCCACTTCAAAATTTGATGACAGTCCACGAGATTTATTTTTTACAGAGAGACTCAAGATTCTCTCGCTCTTCCTTCACGTATGTATATATCAAATAATATTCTTCCGCGCGATACAAGGAAGAGATTTCACGTCGCGTCTGCCGCGATTCACAGATACGCGATCAACAAACGATAATCGACACGAGGCTTTTCTCGATTAGCCGTGCCTCGAGAAAGAAGAAGAACGACGAGCGACGGTGCGTCGCAGCAGTTCGCTCGCAGTGCTCGCGCAGCCACTCGGCCTTAATTTAATCGACAAATCCCGTGCAATATTCCGACCGCCCATGCCAGAAGCGGTGCATAGCGATGCATGCCTCAGCCTTGCCACTCAACAAGTGCATTTGACTTGATCGCGGAAGGGCACGGCGACGATATGGCCGCGGCCGCGTCGGCAGTAGCGGCGGCGGTAGCTGCAATCGACGCATTACACGCGCATTACCTGCCAATCAGTAATCGATTCGACTGCCATGGCAACAAGGCTGCTTTTTTCCCGGTCCGCTCGACCGACTGATAATCAGATGGGGTCTGGGATGGGGTTCGGAGGATAAGAGGGAGAGGGGGAGAAAGCCGGGCGAAGAGAGAAAGCGAGAATCCGGTGGACCGATGCACTCGATATTAACTCGATCCGCGCTCAATGACCCGTCCGACGGCCAAAACGGATTAACCACGGCGAAATAAGGCTCGCATAGAGCTCGTAAACAACTGGAACCTGAAACACTTATTAACAAGTGCACGCGCGCGCGATGAGAATTTCACGATAACGAATGCAACACGAAGGAGCATACTTTGTGGGTCTGACGAAACGAGCAAACTGCTGTGAACTCTTCAGTATTTACGAGTATGGACGTCTCGAACAAACGAAGCTTTACTCGACGAGACAAAAGATTCTCTATACGTTCTGATTTATTCCTGCAGAGGGAAAGACTTTTCTCGTTCGTTGCGCGTTTGCGTCGCGCGATATCAAAGGCAGTGCTGCCGACTTATTCGCCGTTTAAAATTTCCAAAGACGAGTCATCGATGTGAAAACGCGTTTATTCGTCTCCGCAGTGCGTAGAGCGGCGCATCGTCTCGTCATCCGCGACGGGCGAGCCTCGCGATTCCACGCGACTCCACGCGACAATTTTATTTGGAAATCAAACGGAAACGGAAGAGAATCGGCGATGCGCGCGAGAATGCTCATCTACGAGCAGGCGAGCAAAATGTCGCGGCGCGGAGGAAGAGAGCGCGTCTAAAACTCCGTCTCTCTCCGGCGAAAGTGTCGCGGCCGCGAAATCGCCGAGCGTAAAGTCGCGGGAAAAACATAAACCGCGGAATCGTTGCAGCGGCCATACAGACCATGACCGCCAATGGTTCGCAACGGTATTCCGATGCTGGACCATAACCATTCACATGACTTGCGCAAATCCGCGGGTTCACCCGCCCGGCATAATTTCGCGCGGCTGAAATCCCCCGGAGGATTTCGAAAACGTTCGAGCCCGTCGAGCATTCGCCCGCGAGCATGGTTGACCCAAAATTTATCGCGGGGGCTCTGTTGAAAATATACAAATATTACGTATAGAGCCTTTTATATTCATCTCGTTTTTGCGGAGACACCGCCATTTTATTTCGATGCGATATTGTTCGATTAGGACAACGTTTTACAACGTTAAATATAATTATGCAAGCAATCGCTTGCGTATGTACGAGAAAGATAAATAGTGCAATATATCCTGTGCAAGAATAATTTACACAAGCGTTAAGGGAGGAGTTTCGAACCTTGTTCTCAAGCGTAAGAAATTACTCGCGCAATCTTAAACTCCCTTAAAAGTTTTCGCACGATCTCTCGAGAATGAACAAACAAGCTGAAACGCGATCGAGCGAGGGGAAAATGAAGAACGCCGATGATCGGTCAAAGGAACTTCGACTAATTACCTCCCTGCCTGCTATACCTCCTTTCCCACCCTACACCCGATCGAAACGGCCGGGCATTCGATTATGATTAAGCTAATTCGAGTTTGATCCGTGTCAGGTGGATATAATGGAGGTCCCGGTAATTACATATAAATCAAATTATACTTCGCAAGCGAGCGTATCCGTTTGATAAATGCTGTCGTGTCGTGTCAAGCGATCAAGTCAATTACGACATGCGTCCTGTGAAATTTTATCTCTATCGCGATAGCATTATGCGCCATAATACTCGCAATGCAATGGCTTTTCGAAAGTGACATTTGCGTCAGAGCTCCATATTCTCGCGTATCTATTTAGTGCCGGATCTATATTTACGTCTGCCCGAATCCGAATTTCACCGGCTTAATGGGAAGACAATGTCTGAAATCAATGACCGAAATATCCGCGAGCATTTTGCAATCAGAGAGAGAAAGAGCTAAAGTTGTGAAAAACATAGGAATAGTGTGTGAATCTGATACTCTCTAGACGCCGAACAAAATCTCTGTTAAACAGGTATCAACGGTATTTATATTTCTTTTTGCACCAAAGAGAATTAGACAACCGTATTTAGCGCTAAACGCACTGCACGAATACGGGCCAAAGTATTCGCGTGGGATTCAAAGTTCAAAGACGAGAGTCGCCCAACTTCGATCGAAATTAACCGCGTCGATTTCGCTGAAAGCACGAAGTTCCGTTGCCAACTTCCGCTAAAGTCGGCGGATTGATTAATTAAAATTCATGGCGCGACGTGCGCGGTGGGGAGAGAGGGGGAGAGAGAGAGAGAGAGAGAGAGAGAGAAAGAGGGGAAAGAGGAAGGAAAAGAGAAGAGATGGTTAGCTTTTCTAATGAATTTGTCGTCACCACGAGTGCACGAGATTACAAAGCTGTAACTAATCGTAAAGTAAAACTAAAATAAATACGTTTTAAAAGATCTAGATGCTGCAGCTCTGCAGAAAAAAAGGGAAGGAAATTATTATTGCGGAATCCGCAATAAAAGAATCCGACGCGACAACAAAGTTCCCACTTGAATAGCCGCGTTAACGCTAAAGTCACCGCGCGAGCATTCAATACGAAAATTCGATAGCGGAAGCGGACGAAAGAGTCGCTCAACGAGAGAGAGAGAGAGAGAGAGAGAGAGAGAGAGAGAGAGAGAGAGAGAGAGAGAGAGAGAGAGAGAGAGAGAGAGAGAGAGAGGAGAGAGGAGAGAGAGAGAGAGAGAGAGAGAGAGAGAGAGAGAGAGAGAGAGAGAGAGAGAGAGAGAGAGAGAGAGAGAGAGAGAAACAAGACGCCCGGCGCGGCGGTTCCGCGTGTGTGGCTGCGATATTTTCCGCAATGGAGCGCGCCCGCAATTAGGCGCGCCGCCGGCCAGGAAGTAGTAGAGCCGTGGTAAGATCGGTCGGCACGCCTTTGGGCGACGGGCGATTTCGTGCCGGCCGGTGCGATGCGATGCGTCGGTGCATCGGGCCGAGATCTCTTTCTAAATGCACCGCAGATCCGACACCGATAAAGGAACCACCGCGATGTAACCCGCCGCCACTTTGCGTGCTCCGATGCCGCCGCCTCCGCCTCCGCCTTCGCCGTCGCCGTCGCCGCCGCTGCCGCCGCTGCATTTCCGAGTGCATGGGAGCGTTTCGCGATCGCATCGATCTCTCGATATCCACGTGAAATTTCATTCGTGGGAAAAACGAGCTCACCAGCGAGCGCGTCAATTAGCCGAGGTGAGAAAAATAACACGCAGTCGAATGAAAAATTAAATTATCCCCCGTCGTTTTCACAGTTCGATCGCATTTTAATCGAAAAAAATTCAAGCAACGTGTTAACGCAAGAACTAGTAATGACGATTAACGCGATTCATTTTTATCAAAACGGTCAAAGTGTCAGATTTTTCTCAAGTTACATAACGCTATATAAGAGAATAAATGTTTATTTATTTCCTTCAGTTTCATTCAAGCATTAAAAATGTAAAACGCAGAAATATTAATCAAATACAAATTTGATTAATATTTTTGGGAAATTATAAATCGCTCATTTTGGACCGCTTGGTAGCACCAGCATAAAAGAAATAAACACACGTACGATTACGATTTACACGCGGTCCGACGTGTAGACTCGAGAAAAACGTAAACTTCTCGACGATTGCGCGACGACGTTGGTAGCGCGGCAACGTAACCGAGGAACAATGTGGGCAAAAATCGAACCGCGGGGCAATAGTGGCGATTCAAAGGCGATGCATCGAACGCGCTCCGGAGCGTCTGAATCGCATCATGGATTCAGTCGACCGAATGCCCACGGGGATGTAAGAATCTGCATTTAAAGACGATAAATCATATATCCGTACGCGTGACGCGGCGAAACGGGCGCAATTTCGGTTTCCTGCCCGTTCATCTCATCGGAACGTTCGTTCCCTCCGGCTGTCGAAAAACGCGCCGCGAGAAACTGTCGATTTGTCGTATCCTCCGTCGGAGAAGAGCCGCCGGCGATGCGCAACGTATCCCGCAGGTACGAGCGCGGGAATGAGCGAGTGAGAGAGAGAGAGAGAGAGAGAGAGAAAGAGAACGCACAGGTGTGCGGCCGTAATGGACGTCCGATATCATCACGCTATCGTTGAGATCTTCAGGGCGTAGCACCGCTCGTTACAGGAAGCCGTGAGAGATCTCGACTTTTTCAAGCGAGACGTGTATTACTCGCTCCGCGGAATATGCCGATGTTCTTCTATACGGCCACCCAAGAGATTACAGCGGAGAGCATCGTGTAATATAGATCTAATTTTGCCGCGTATATCAACGTGTGTTTCCTTAACTTGGCGCGCGGTAACTACGTAATATCATCTTGGCCGTCATTTATTTATCAGAATTAACCGAGGTACCTCGCTCTCGAGAATCGATGAGTTATAACGAGAGGAAGAGAGAGAGAGAGAGAGAGAGAGAGAGAGAGAGAAAGAGAGAGAGAGAGAAAGAGAGAGAGAGAGAGAGAGAGCGGGGGGAAGAGAGTAGCTGTAGAGTTAACGATAAATATCTTTTCCCGTGGCTATAAATATAATACATTTTCACCCGGACAATCTAGGAATTAAATTACGCGGAAGTTCACCGATTACACGGGCTGACAAATTGTAACAAAAACTTGCCGCACCGTTCGCGCGCAACTCTTCCTCCTGACTCGTGACTTTGGTCGTCAGTTGCAGATTATTTCTCGCCAATTTCGCGTCTCTATCCACCGTTTTACTTCGCGCGTTCGTATCATAGTCGCGACTGATTCAAGATTGCAACACTCTCCTTGGATGACATCTTTTAACGCACCCCGTATCCAACGGAAGAATCTGATTTTTTCAGCGATTCTCAAGAGTCTACTTTTTTGTTTTGGACTGGACATGGAATGTGTTCAGCAACAGTTCAGCGAAGAAAAACGTTGCAACCTTTAATCAGTCGATTCTTTGCGCGCACGTCGAGTCCCTTCGTACTCGCAATCTAGTCGATACCGCAAAAGGAATAAACGCGAAACGCCGAATTGCGAATTGCCGTGTCTTTAATTGCGCGATTGCGTGCAAAAAGTGGCTCGGCACGGCCGAAAATTCTAAAATTGCGGCAAGATCCGTGTAATACGCATTAATGCGAGTCGGAGATCCGCGCGTTATCACTATGATCCCTGAGAGACGGCCAGGCGATGCCCGGGGGGAGGAGGGAAGAGCGAAGTACAGGCAAAGGGCGCGAATGAATAACCCGGAGAGATGCGGCCGTTAAGAGCGGCAACTTACCGCCGAAATTATCCCTTTCCGCGCGTTTCGCGAACGGTATTTTGCCCGGTCGACCGTGCGTACCGTGGCACATCGATGAGAAATAATTAGACGTTGCGAGCATCGCGAGGAATTTTCTGGAAATGATCCTCGGATTCGACGACCACTGGCGGATACAACGGAACTTTATGTTATCACGCCTAATTCATTTTTTTTTTCGTATATCTCGCAGAAAAATATCATCCGACAAATGCTACTCTTAAATAACAAAGTATTCACGAAGAAACTGTGTACTGTACTGCAACTGCGTACAAAGACAATTCGCGATAGAAAGGAGAAAAAAGTGAATTTAAATGCGTTGAAAAATCGAAAAGTTCAAAGATTCCAAATGTTGGATTCCTAAATTCTCAATTTCTTAGATTTACAGAGAGAATTCTCTAAATTCTTGGAGTCTATATAACGCCTGTTACATAGATGATGCTTAATTCTATATAATTTCTGTGCCAAAGCCCGTCCATTTTTTCGCGACGATAAAACGCGTGGCACGTGCCCAAAGGGAAACACGTACGGAAAACACGTTTAATTAGGCGGTACGCGAAAATACGTAACGGAAAAGCGCGGAACAAGCGGGCAAACACGCCAGGCAGTACGCCAGGCGGCTGTGAAAATAGGGGGGGGAGGGGAACGGAGCTTCGTAAATACCGGAAGCGAAAAGTCGGCGGAATAATTTATTCGACTCATTCGCGGCCGTCCGTGGAACGCGCGATTTATTGCGATAGCTCGCACGAGCGGCCTCAAAGGACCACAATAACGGATATTTCGAGGACTATGCGAACGGCGGATTAATTTTATATACAGTGGCAGCTTTCTCGCTTTTAATAAATCGCACGGACTACAATTCGCTGCGTGCAACCGGCGTGAATGAAGAAAGCGCGTTAAAACTCACTCTTCGTAAGCCGAGAGAAGCGTTAAGGCCGTGATTCGCGTGGAGGATTATTTATATACGTATATATATATATATACCTATATATATATATATACAGGGTGCACGATTTATCTGAAGACATTGAAATATCTCGAGAACTATACATTGGATAAAAAAAAGTGGTTAATGAAAGTTGTTAGTCTCGAAGGGGGACATCCAATGATACTAAACTCGACCTCCCACCACACCCCCTGGGGGTGGGGGTTGGGGGCAACTTTGAAATCTTAAATAGAAACCCCCATTTTTTATGGCAGATACGGATTCTACGCCACAAAATACGTAAATTTTGTCCGAAACTTTTTTTTTGATTCGCGATAGATGGCGCTGTAATCGCAAAAAATTATATTTTCCGCAATTCTCCAGATATGATCATTGGATTGAGAAATAAAAAATACTTGTTCAATATTTTTAAAGAACATAATAAAAGTTATTCCCCCCCCATCCTCTCGGGGTAGGATGGGTGATAACGTTCAAATCTCAAATGGGGACCCACATTTTTCATTGCAGAATTAGATTGTACGTGAAATTTTTATTGAAACAATTTTTTTCATTGAAACAATTTTTTATAATAAGCCGTAGTTCGCCATACACCCACAGTGACGCGTCGAGCAGTTCCCTCTTCGATTCGGGTTCCCATTTCAGGTTCCCATATATATATGTATATATATATACGTATATAAAGCGGATACGAGAACGAAAAATGACAATGAATTTAAGCTGTAGGTTGTTACTTTACCAAAACGACTTGCAGTCAGAGTCGGCCACGTTCTCTGGTGCTCGTAAATCTGAAACAGGGGATCCGTTTCGTTAATTAGATCCGAGAATTCAACTGAATGAACAACTACATGCAGATGCGTGTAGTTGTTTAGACCGTCGCGGTTGCAATGTGAGTCATTCTGACAATTTATCAAATTGTAATCTTAATTTTCAATCAAGGAAATAAATATATGGCTTGTTGATGAACACCTACCTTCAAGCCGACTCTGCTTGGCCAGAATCGGATCCTCCGATACCGCTCCGTTGAGATCGAAAATCTAACCAATCCGTCGTTCATCAGTCGCCAAGTCTGAAATCAGAAATAGTTTCCGCACTTGGATATGATGTCGAGTAAATTGCTCGATTATGCCCTCTGGTTTTGTCCATATGGATAATGTAGTAGCACTTCCGTTCCACGCATTTACCAACAGTTCAGAGTAGTTCCAAAGCGAGAGAACGGCGCTGTCTCTCCAGCGCCAACGGTCCCCGTGCGCTTCCGCGCCGGTCCGCCATGACATTGTGTTTCTATTGCACGCAACAACCAGCACCAGCTTTTTTCTTGAGTCAGTGGTTTCGAAGTTTACGCAGAAAATGCCCAAACATAAAAGAAAGCACCATCATCGATCACGGGAGTATGATTTGGAGAGTCGTACGCGAGAAGCGGGGCGATATGCAGCGCGTGTTGCAGGTTAAGTCGCGCAGTGTTTCGCGAAACGACTCCCATATTTCCTCGTCACGGGCCGAGCTGAATGACATCCTCAAAGAGATTTTGGCTTTTATGACAAAGCACAGTGTTCAGCCCTTTTCTGAGGCGACCGCGTCAAGCCCTGACAGAGTGGGCAAAATAAGGGACGCTAGTCCTTCCCTGGTGGGGGGATGAGGAAATCACCCATCCAGAGGTTTTTTTGCAGACAGATAGGCAGCCGGTCCTCCGGGGCCGAACCAGGTATGTTCCTTCGCTTAAAGAAGGAACATAACCGATTGCTCCACTTGACCATGCCTTTTTCTCTTTTTCTCTGCTTTATTTGTAGAGCAACTATGTGCACCCACGGTCATCTTCGAGGAATCTTCTCAGACAACCGTGGGGGAAGATCGGGACGTGAATAAGGAGAATGACGCAACACTGGCGAATGAATTTTTCGGAGAACGGAAACCAGCAACAAGGGAGCCATCTTGGGATTCAGTTATTCCGGAATCCGCTAGAGGCGAGGTTTGTTCTGAGTTACAAGAAGACCTACGCTCAGACCTGTTCTAAGTACGGGCTTAAGGGAGAATTAGTTTGTCTGGGACCACCAAAATTGAACAAGGAGATTCAAGTGGCCCTCGCAAAACACAATATTTTAAAACGAAATGAATACCAAACAAAGACACAACTGCAGGTTGGTGCTTGTCTCAATGCTTTCGGCTCGGGAATTTCAGACCTGAATTCCTACCAGGGCCTACCTATCGAGGCGAACGTGAAGGCTGCAATCTTAAAATTGGCGGAAGGAATTCATTTGCTGGCTGATCATCAATAGACTTTCGCTTGCCAGACAGTGTACTATCAAGCCATGTCTCACATACGTGGAGAAATCCGCGGCTGATCTTTCTTCAGTAGACGGATAGCTTTTTGGCTCGACTTTTAAGGAGGACCTCAAGTCGGCCCAGCATGTGAGAGAGCAGGAAAAGATCTCTCAAGATCCTTTCCGGATGCGGCAATTAAAGCTCGATATCAACCACCGCAACAACAGCCAGCTAAACAGCCTCTGACTCAGAAGGGAAATCCCAAGGTCTCGGTTCTAACCATGAAGACAGCGGTTCGCAGACCAGGGGACGTACAGAGGACGAGCCGCTTACAAGGTTTTCCTCACCGCCCCCGCTCCCGAACTCGGACTCGCCGGTAGATGAAGTAAGCACAGCAGGAAGATTGGCCCGCTATAGATCACAATGGGAAAGAATAACTTGCGATCCGGAAATCCTGAGCGCCATTAGCACCTATGATATTCCTTTCTCCTCGTCTCCTCTATCTCGTAGGCTCTTACAAGAACCGGTTTTTTCTACAGCCGTGGCCGAGCTCTGTGATAAAGAAATTTTACGGTTACCGTCTAAGGGAGCTATAGTAACGACTTTCCCCTCTGCGAATCAGTTTTTATCATAATTTTTTCTCATCAAAAAAGCATCCGGAGGAATGCGATTTATTTTAAATCTGAAAGACTTAAATCACTTTTTATCACCTCCAACTGGAAGATTAGCGTATGGTAATTCATTTAATGACTCAGGATTCGTGGATGGTAACTTTGGATATAGAGGACGCATATTTGCTTATTCCGATCGCTCATAAATGTCGCCGTTTCCTCCGTTTTCAATGGCGTGGAGTTACATACGAATTCTCAGCCTTACCGTTTGGCTTTTCCACGGCACTATATATATTTACTAAGATTTTGAGGCCAGTCGTGGCTCATTTACAAGCGAAGGGGTTTTGCTCAGTAATTTATCTAGATGATTTTCTGTTTATTAGTTCGTCGAGAGAAGACTGCTTACGGAACATAGACTCATCCTTGAGTCTCCTATCTTCTCTTGGTTTTTTGGTTAATTATTCAAAATCCCAACTTGTGCCTACAGAAAATTGCAAGTACTTAGGTTTTATTTTCAATTCGGTATCTCAATCGATTACAATCCCTCCAAAACAACGTGCGGCTCTACTCAGAATAATCTTAGATTATCCAAAGAGATCTAGCTGCCGAATTCGGGATTTTGCAAGAATGATTGGTTCCTTAATTTCAATATATCCTGCAGTCAAGTATAGCTTATTGTATACCAAGAGGTTTGAAAAAGAGAAATTTCTAGCGATAATGCAATCGGATGGTAACTACTCGGCTAAAATGAAAATTTCGTCATAATTGGACGAAGATTTTCTTGGTGGATTAAGGTGTTATTTGATACTAACCAAATTCATATTTTTCGTTCAGGAACGATAGCTCGGGAAATATTCTCGGACGTGTAGGAATTCCTCCCTACAGAGATAAATGCTCTCTCCAAATAATAATAAATGCACTCTCAATGCTCTGAGGAACTTTTCTTTATTTCTTCCTTCTCGCGGTTTTGACAAAAGCCGACTGTCCTCTTCGGGCCTCTTCCCGATCTCTCTAAAACAAACGACACGCGCCTCCGACCAGCGGGCCGGAGAGGAGGTAGGGCGCGCCATTGCCGCGACACGACGCCTCAAAATGCACGGGATATTCTATACTCCTACAAACGCTTCCTTGTCAGGCTGGGGAACCTCTTGCGCGGAGCTATATATTCATGGATGGTGGTCGAAAAGTGAGAAATCTGCTCATATAAATTTCCTCGAACTTAAGGCTGTTTTTTATGCACTGAGATGTTTCGCAGGGGAACTTTCCAAATGCAATATTCTGTTCCGAATAGACAATATAGACCGCAATTGCATACATCAACCGCTTTGGATCCATTCAATATCCACATTTAACTTCTTTGGCAAGAGAGATTTGGACATGGTGTGAGAATCGCGATACTTTTTTTGTTCGCATCTTATGTTGCTTCCATTGATAACACTGTAGCTGATCGCGAATCTAGAGCGATCAGTCTGGATACAGAATGGTCCTTATCCCAAGCCGCCTTTACGAGGATCTCAGTAGAGTTCGGCCCATTTGATATTGACCTGTTTGCATCAACCATTAATGCAAAGTGCACAGTATATGTGTCTCATGTACCGTATCATGGTTTCCAGATCCAGGTTCTGTATCAGTAGACACGTTTACCTTTTCTTGGTCGGAGGTGAAGTTTTTTGCTTGTCCCCCTTCATCCTGCTGCCTCGCGTCCTCCGAAAAATTGTGAATGATAAAGCGAAAGGAGTCGTTATAGTACCTTGGTGGCCATCACAGGCTTGGTTTCCCTTGTTTTGTCAACTGTTGACCAGGGAACCTATAATATTTCCACCTTGACACGATTTACTCTAGTCTCCTTTCAAGGATCTGCACCCAGCGTGGAGAACCCTTTCCCTGGCGGCAGGGAGTTTATCCGGTCAACTTTCCTCGACCGCGATGTACCACCAAGGGCACTAGAGGCTACCTCTAGTGCCCTTGGTGGTACACCATTGACCTCATTAGCTGATTCGACAATTCGTCAATATTCCAAGCCACTTAAAGACTGGTGGTTCTATTGTCAATCTACAGCGGTCTCTCCTTTTACACCAAGCCCTTCACAGTTCTTGGAGTTCTTAGCGCAAAAACTAGAAGATGTAAATTCAGTAATTCGGCGATTAATACTATTCGTAGCGTTATCTCTCTTATTACGCATAACGAGATCGGGAATCACGTTCTTATAAAACGTTTTTGTAAAGGAGCAGGAGCCCTTAAACCTCCGCGCCCTCGTTATGACTATGTCTGAGATCCGGCCTCAGTACTTGCGAAACTTGCGACTATATATCCCTACGATTCACTCCCTCTCGAAGGCATTACAAAGAAATTAGTCCTACTCCTCGCTCTCGGTACTGGCCAACGCGCACAAACGCTTGCATCTTTCAGAATATCTCAAATGTCTCTTGATGACAAGCTCATTATCAGGGTTCCAGATCGTATTAAAACCTCTGCTCCCGGGCTCCCGCAACCTTTTTTCTCTTTCTCTCCTTTTAACAGTAACGAAAACCTTTGTATCTATAGATTAGTGAAACACTACTTGAGTGCAACTCAGGCTATACGAATTTCTTCGGACGACTCGTTTTTCATTTCTTTCGTTAGACCTCACAAAGCTGTAGGTCAACAAACGATCAGCCGTTGGTTACGGTTAAGCCTGAACGACTGTGGAGTTAGGACTGATTTATTTACATCACACAGCACGCGTCATGCCTCGACTTCGTTGGCGGCCCAAAAAGGGGTGACTTTAGATTTAATAAAGCGTGTTACAGGTTGGTCGAGTTCGTCACAAGTCTTCGCACGTTTTTATAACTGCTCAATTATAAATCTGGAGGAAGTTCAGTAATTCAGTTTTACGTTCCTAATTAAGTTCCTGGTTTATATAATATAGAAGCTACTAAAATACATATAAGTTCACCCATCTCCCCATACGAGGCAGTATTTATGTTTATTCAGCATCATTTAAAGTTTTTAAATCTCCAAGCAAGGTTATATAGTTAATGTCAATATATATTCGTCTCCCCGACAACCTGTCCTCTGTACAATAGCCTCTGCAATGCATTATTTTTTTAATTGACACGCTTTTATAAAACAGGTCAGCATGCTCAAAGAAGAAGAGTTTTTTCTTCCATTAGGAAGGCGCAAATCGTCTTCTAAACATCTACATTATCCATACGGACAAAACCACAGGGCGTAATTATAAAATCAAACGAACTCACCGAGTGAAGTTCGATTTGAATTATGCTTGTGGTTTTGTCCGTATGGATAATGTAGTAGCACTTCCGTTCCACGCATTTACCAACAGTTCAGAGTAATTCCAAAGCGAGAGAACGGCGCTGTCTCTCCAGCGCCATCGGTCCCCGTGCGCTTCCGCGCCGGTCCGCCATGTCATTTGTTGAGAAAGTAAAGTAAATCGTCCCAAAAAAGGAAAGGCGCATGTTTCCAACACAGGGTGGATTCCTTTGTCGGAGGGAAAGGTCCATACGGACAAAGCCACAAGCATAATTCAAATCGAACTTCACTCGGTGAGTTCATTTGATTTTATAATTATGAGTAATGAAAGTTTCACCGCATATTTCCTTTCGAAACTCAACGTAAAGTTGAGACACGATAATTACCTTTCAAGTTTTACGATGCTTGTAGCAGGATATGGTCGTTGCACAAATGTCATAATTCGTTACTAATGTTAACACACTACCACTTTGGCACAATCACTCGCGATTGACGGCGCGCGACACACTGATTCCGTACCGAAACTAACGATCACGAGCATATTATACGTGTTGTTATTCCAAAAGTCGTCGGATCTTCCGGCTCACTGCAGTTTCACTCGAAAGCACCGCAATATATAATGTGTAATATGCGTGTGTATCTAACTACGCACGCTATATTAAAATATATCAATATTATACGCAATGTTATTATATTTAACGATTCAGTGCATATTTCGATAACAATATCGCATTCCCGCACGTCGCATTACTCATCGTTAAAATCTAATAATTATAGCCGTAACAATTATAATGCTGCGTTAAATATAGAAAACTTGAAAAATTTATAATGTGTCGAATATGTTAAATATATCTGTAGCGTTTGTAACCGATCACCGATTGAAAATCGTCGCGTAAAATTCGTAAACGCGTTACCTAACCTCCAAGCGCGAATCCGACACTTCCGATACTTTCGACGAAAAGAACGGAACAACAAACACTAAGAACAGCAGAACTAAACAGAAGCGAGATAAATATAAGCGCGGCGCGAAGGAGGTGGAGGGAGCAGCGACAGTTGACTTTGCCCAGGTACACGCCTATGTTTCGTTTACGGAAGACATTGTTTACGAATGAGCGGCGCGCGGACACGTCTCGTGTAGAATCTCGTCTCGCGTTCTATCCAGCGTATTTTCTTCCGTGTGATCGTAATAGTGAAACTTATCGTCTCGCTTTCAGCGACTAGCAGCTCATTATATTCGCAAATTATTCTGCTCACGTGTCGCGTACCGCGCGCACAAATCGAGGATTAAAGGACGATATTTGATAAAGTCATCTAATTCGTGCGCCGTTAAACTCTTTAGACGGATTTAATGCTTCGTCGACGTTGTAATAACGGAGCGATTCGTTGGCCCGCTCGAAATTGAAGGCTCCAATTGCAAACTGTTCAGCGCAAGATGAAATTTTACGGCGCAAACGGTAGCGCGCAAAATGCGCAACGAATATTAAAATTCATGCGAATAGTAATTTCAGGGGCGAAACCGACCGCCCGCCGCAACAGCAATAACAACATTAATAATCGAGAATTAAATTCCTGCTCATTTACAACGAATTCTGACCAAATTACGGCATTTGGACGCTTACGCGGGAAACATCTGGGGTAATAGGCTGCCCGGCCAAAACAGAGTAAACAATTCAATCATGCGGTAAGTGTAATAATATTTCGACTAAATATAACGCGTTTTTCGCCGCTGTAACTGTATGCGCGCTAAAAGAATACACGAATGTAAATTTCACGCATGGCGGGCACTAAAATCCGCGGTTTTACCTATCTCGCGTATTATCACGACAGCGTTGTTTGAAATAACCGTATGAATTCACAATTACTAATTCCACGGCGAAACACAGCTGCGGAACGTTCATTCATAATCTCAAATTCGGCGATATCCGCGAAAAACATGAAAAACACTGCTGGATCTTTTCAATCTACCGATCGCACGGCAACTTTGACGCGTGATTGCTCGCAGTCGCTTAAATATTCGCGTTAACTGGCCGATTGCGCCGATCCGACGCGATGTATTGCGCGTAACGTCATTTACCGCGATTGGAATCATCCCGAGATCCGAGACATAGCACTGCTTGTTTACGTGACTCGGTTAAGCGCGGCGCCGAGCCCGACGACGACGACGACATGTGCTAATTGGTTAATTAAATCTAGGAAATTACTATTCCCTCGCCACGTAGCGCGCCGACTACGCCGACGGCATACGGCATCCGAATCTAAGAATCCCGACTGATTAGCTCGGAAATCGGAAGCGTCGCACCGTCGAGTTATTCCCTCACTCTCTCGCTCCCTTCTCCTTCCCTTCTCTCTCTCTCTCTCTCTCTCTCTTTCTCTCCCCCTCCCTTCCTCTCCGTCCCTCGCTCTGTCTCTGTCTTTCTTCGATATTTGAGAAACGATCTCTCATTCGTTCAATGTCCCCGGCGATTTCTCCAGGCGCCGATTAAACAATCGATTACCTCCAATTTATTTACAACGCATTTATTTAATACTTACTTAAAAAATATGGAGAATATGTTTAATTATACATTATACGTATTTATATCTGGCTTTTCTGTAATATTTTTCGTGAGATTTTTACTCTCAATTTTACTCTCAAATCTATGCGGTGTTGACGCGAATGAATCATTCTGTCGAGAAAAATTAACGCGTGTATAAAGAAGGACTTGTAAAAGCCGCAGCGATTACGTGGAAATACTGAAAATTCTCACATCTTAAGCCAAACTTACTTTCCGATCGGGAAGAAGGATAGCACCGTTTCTTCGGTATATTAGACAAGCTGCGACACATATGCGTTAGCTTTAAGGAAAAATTTTACGCGACTGTTGTTTGTGACGACTATTGCAGTGACGACGACACTATTATATACAAGACGCACTGGCGACCGCGCACTCGCTGCTTTACAAGTTACGATAAAAGCGGCACGAACTTTACGGTGGTGCAAGATGGTAGATTTATGACGCCAGTACACGTTATACGAGCGCGCCCCTTTTCGTTCATGCGTGCTCTATGGCGCCCCGTGCGCCGTAGGCGCTACTGACTGCCATTTTTCTCATGTTTATATTTAGTTTACCGCCACGCCGCGCGCTACCTGAAGAGAGAGAGAGAGAGAGAGAGAGAGAGAGAGAGAGAGAGTGACACGAAGAGTGCGTAAAAAAGGCCGTATTGATTTAATCTGCCTTTCGCGCGCGCAGAGACCAAGTCGATGACCGAGTTATAGCGTACGAAAAACACTAGTCGCCTCTTTCCCGCCGGAGCCAGGATCCTGCGAGAGGATACTGCGACGACGCAGTGCCTCGCTCGTGCGCGGACCTCGTTATAACATTTAGCCTACCATTTCCGGTTTGCTTCCGAGGCTTCTTTCTCGGGGCTAAATTGGGGGATTTCAAGGGATCTCCGATTTATGGCCCGGAACAACGCGATATAGTCGCGTGTTTGATGGAACGTGATTTACTCCAAGTCGCTCCTGTAACTTGCGCATCTCCGAATGTTCGGTTCGGGAAGGATCGGGAAGGATCTCGCGACGGAGATTGCGAGCTTATATCGCTTTTAAATGAGATCGCGATTTGCTGATGTAAGATTCACAAACAGTGGAAGATGTTCACGATAATCAGACAAAAGACAATATAACGAAAATGAATGCAAAATGATATGTGCAAAAACTCCTTAGAATAAAAATACGTATAATTAAAATAATCGCGTTTGCAGAAATATCGCGACAAGTTAGTTTTCAGCTTCACTGATGTCTTTAGGACAGCTAAAACAGAGAAAGAGAGAGAAAGGAGAGGAGAGGGTACAGTTTATCTTTTATTAACAATCGTTAAATGATTCAACGGTAATTAGAACACGTGCTTGAAAGTTCAGACTCGTTCCTAACAAGGCCAGAGAGAAATAAAAGCGGAGAATATATGTGGGATACGATAATACCGTAAATGGAGAGATCTACTTTGAAGAATAGAGGAAGGGAATTATTTGACAAGCAAAAAGAACGATAGAGATGGAAGAAGCATTAATCGAGTAACACGATACGACATATTCATCATAAACCATAACGCGAGCACTCACGACCCGTCAAAAGTCCTCAAAGAACGCTCGAGAAAGCGAGAGAGAGAGAGAGAGAGAGAGAGAGAGAGAGAGAGAGAGAGAGAGAGAGAGAGAGAGAGAGAGAGAGGAAGAGGGAACCGCGGAAGCGCTTCTATTATTTTCAAGCTCATAGAGGGACCGCCGCGCACTGTGTTCCCCCATTATACTAGGAGTAGTAGAAAAATGAGAGCCAGCGATCGCTCGAACCGGCGCGATACAGGATCGAAACGAGATATGAGGTTACCGCAGCCGGAACGTAATCGGAGATGACCCGGAAAAAGCGCTCCAGAAGCAAGAAGCAGTTTTCGAATGGTCGCACGAAAAGGTATCAAAATCCGCTCTGTCAAAAAAAAGGACGCGTAGCCGTTGAGCAAAAATGATCGCACGTATCAATCTAACTTGAGAGATAAAAGAAGGGAAAAAAAGAACGCGGAAGCAGAAGAAGAAGATTAATGGCTTCGTGTACATGTTTTACTTTAATCTAAAGTCTCTCGCTTTTCAAAGCACAGACTTTCCTCGCAACAGTAGAGAAACGCAAAGCTAGCACACACTAGTGAGCGTACATTGAGACAAACGTATTTACTCATTTGTGTTATGTGAGTACGCAACTTAAATCTCGTTGCCGTTTGATTATTATTATCACGCCAAACCTGGTTTAGGTAATCGGATTCTCTCCGCAACGGAGAATTCTCGCCTTCGGCGAGATATTTATTTATGCGCTCGATTTGTCATCGGTTTTATCCAATGCGCGAGTCGCTCTTTCCCGTTTTAGCCGGACGCACGTTCTATCCGAATATTCGAAAGCGAGCTCCGAGGTGCGATTTGTCGAGTAGTTGCCGGCGTGTATTTACGTCTCGCTTGACCGGAGGCGAGTATATAGTGTATAGCTATTTTCTGAATTTTGCATCGCTCCGGGATATTTCCGAAGAGATATCGACAACTCGGCTGCCCGGAGATGGCGGCTGCCCTCAACCCTTCTCTCGATAGGGGCTTTGATATGCTAAGTTCGAATAACTCGAGACGCACGAGAATCGAAGCACGCGTCGTCGCAATTGGGCCTCGAGGACTTCGCGTACGAGCGACGCAAAGGAAAGGGTGTCTGCTGTGTCTGAATGCGTTAATCGAAAATCGTCGTAGAGGGCTTTCCACACGGGAACGGGTTTCGTGGGAAAAAAAATCGTCCATCTACTCGTTCGCTAATTAGAAGCATAAGTGACACGATTTTAATCTATTTAGAGCTCAAAATTTGATGAGTTGTAATATTCTCAACAATAGTTTTGCGTTATCGAAAGAACGAAATAACCACTAGTTTTCTAGTCCTTCAAGTGCGAAAGAATAAAAAATCATAGACTGTTTCTAAATTGAATCTCATTTAGTTGCGATAAATTATTCGTATTGATATCAATGTTCGTATTTATATATATATATATATATGCAAGTATTTATTTTTTATTATTTATATTTAGAAACTAGATGCTATTTTCTGGCAAGTTTTCGCAATTTCATTTTCAGGGGAAATATCTCTGTGTATAGTTAAAATGCACAATCGAAAT